>NC_140029.1:78118908-78139701 GCF_963513975.1 Fringilla coelebs | reverse complement strand
AAGATAGTATGTGGTTATCAGAAATGTGCTAGATCAGAGGTCAAAGGCAGTAATCTCCCAGCTACTGGGCACAGTCTCATCTCTACTGGAAAAAAATCACACTTCAGATCAAGGAAGTCTATCACATGACCAAAACTGTAGTAACTCTTGTGGTTATAAACCACAATTTGTTTAGATTTTAATTCCAAAACCATTTATGATCATAATATTATTTTGTCTGCAGTTCTTTGGCTGCCCCAAGTGAGCACATTCCCTTTAATATCACTTCAACTAAAAACACTCTGTAACTGACCCAACACAGAATAGGAGAATACAGTGTAGTCGCATATATGTGAAATAAATCTTTACTTAATTTTTTTTTTTGATGTTGTGAGTTCTCTAACAAGTCTTAAACTATAATATCAGTTGAAGTTTCTTATATCATTGACATTAAGGCTTTTGCCATTAAACTTGCTCATTAATAAATTATAGAGGTCCTTGGTGACATTCAACCTGTTCATAAAATAGTTGTAATAATTCATGGCAGAAATTAATGATTTTGTTATCTTTATTAATTCTGCAATTCATCACAAAGAATTTATTTTTAAATTACTGAAAAAACGAGATCATAAGCAGAATTAATTAATTTATTCCTTATACTGGGATCTCACAGCCTAGGTGAAGTAATACCTAAACCCAGCATATTATTACTTTTCCTTTTATAACTGATTAATACATTTTTAAAGGAAATAAATTACTTTTAATTCTAACATAACAATGTTGAATGACATTTCTTTTTCAAAAGGGTAATCCAACTTAAAACAGATCTTCTGCCACCTGGGAGATAACCTCTAAGGAGCTGCTATGTCTGTAAGGAGAATATTTTTTTAATACAGCTGTGTCTTTTAGCTTATCTCACAGAGGATATTAAAAGAAGAAAGAAAAAGGCTCTCTCATAACTATATTACAGAAAAACAAACAAAAACCCCCAGACAGTAAGTTCTCTTTCTTTGCTTGATTCCCAAGGATTTATTAAAGCTTTATCCCCATCATTTCCAATATTAGTACACATGCTTAACTGTAGGACAAGGTTTCCCTGTGGTAGGGTAACCAGGACAATATGAAAAGAGCCCTCAGTAGATTTCTTATTGTTAAGAAAATGTTCTTAGTAAACATCTTTCTTTTGCATAGTGCTTTGCATTTAAATAATTTTTTTACATGTCAAAAAGTGATAGCTGGTTCTTCGCACAAATAAAAAGCAAACAAAAGAAAACAAAACCATATTGTTTTCCTTTATTTAAGCTAGTTACTTTCATCTACCCCAGAATAACCATGACATTTAGAATATGTGGAGACTCTAAAGAAGAATTTTTCATTATTTATTTTTTTGAGAATAAAGGCTATAATAAATTTCACATAGCAGTTTTTTTTCAGCATGCCATTTTTGGATGATCATAGCTTTGCCTTCTGGCCTCAAAATATATGATCATCTGAGTTTCCACTTCATCCTCTGTCTCCTGGGGCTAGAGAGAGAACAGATAGCTTATAATGATATTGTGCACTTTCAACTGTATTTCAATGCAGCCAAACACATCCTTCAAAGCTTTAGGAAAGAGCTTTCTGATTATTTACTTTCTTTTAAGAGATGCAAAATTTACTATCTTCTATTTCTTATGTCCTCTTTCTTCTAATTTCAGAAGACACTCTTTCCTATAGTTTAAGGATATTACAAAAGATCAATGAGAATTTGATAGTCAGAGAAAAGCATACCTCTTGGATACTTGTTTGCCAGAATATAGATATATATTTTCTACTCAGTTTAGGTTAAAATTGCCTAAGTTAAAAATCATCTGGGTTTATACAGTCTAATTATCTCACTGCTTAAAACTTCTAAGTTGTTTTCATTTCTTTAGACTTCATAAAGATGCATCAGTGTGAACGATAACGGCTGTGTAAACACTGGATAAACTTGAGATCTCAGCTTTCTGTTCTTAAAATCTTGGACAGCCTTATCAGTTGCTCATTTTGGAGGATAAGGAGAAAAATGAATGCAGTTTCAAACTGGAAAGATTTTCTAAAAGACTTTATTAAAGCAAATCTGAGGTAATGATACCTCAAAATAAACACTCTAATATAAAGGTCTTGCAGAATACTTAGCTTTGCAAAGGAAGTCCAGGAGTATTTGTTGCTTCATATTTATTTATTTTATTTTTTAATAAATATTCAAATATACTGTGTTTTACTCTATCCTTTTTTGTGCTCAAAACCATCAGTTTATTTAGGCACCAGGAAGTTTGTGAGTATTGGAATTTCCCCTTCTCATCCATGGATTAGAGAAGTCAATGAGTGAGCTTTATGGGATTCAACATGTAGGATTTGTGCAGATCCAGAGGCCAAACCAGGCCTCTTAAAATCTGGCACCCCCTATAACTGGCTCTGAAAGAGTGTATGGTGTATACACCTCCAGATATAACTACCATCAGCCATGCATCCATTAAGCAGGAACATTTGTGCTTCAGCACATATTGTCTATTTTAGACCAAGAAAAGATGGTTGTATTATCCTTGCCAAAAACATACTCTGTGTATGCTTTGCAATTGAGGTTTCCTGAGCTGCCCAAAATGGAAGGCATAGATCCAGCATTAATGAAGATTGGAAAAAAAAAATGCATTTTTAATAAAATGAAACAAAACAAATCTATTTTAAGTCATTATTTTTTAATAGCATCCAGTGCTCTCATACTAGAATGAGTTGATGCCAGAATTTGAAAATACTATTGGTGACTATTAAACCTCAGTTACATGTTGTCCCTGGTTATCATAGAGTTTTGAAGGATTAATAATATTTATGTATAGCTAACATTTGTATGGCAGTACTGAAATATTTGAGTAAAAGCATTTTGAGGTCATTTCACAATAACATGAGAAAACATATTGTCTAAATATTTCCTGGCTTTGTTTCTTCTGCCCATGTCTGTCTGTCTGTCTGTGGGTTAGGGAATAAAGAAATCACTAGATATGTAACACTGATTCTTCTTTTAAGTAGCTGAATAGTAGTTTGTTGGGGTTTTGGGGGGTTTTGGTTATTTTAACTGAATTGAAATTAAATTTAAAAAGAGATTACTAAAATGCAGTTATGTACATGTAAACAGCCAGCTTTGAAGAATACAATTTTACTTTTAAAAGTTGTTGAAGAAAACATCTGCTTTTAAAATTTGCATTAGCATATATGGTATTAATACTTTGTAGCAGATAAGTTACTTTTATGGTCAATGTCTGTCACAGAATTGTGCTTTACAATATATTTACAATTGTGCTTTAAAAAATTACACCGTGGAAAGAAAATCCCCTTGATGCTATGAAATATGAAAAGGGGCAGTTTTGCTTATTGGCTCTTCCAACTACAGACACACAGTACAGAATTCAGTTGAAGGCAGTATTGCAGTACATCTGTTTTAAGCAGATGTATGGTTTTTGTCATCAGCACAAAAAAGCGAACACCAACACAAATGACCAAATCCATATGCTACTGACACTTATCTTTGTCACTTGTGTAGCATAAATCATACTGAGTTAACTTAGCATATTTTAAAAATAAATGGGTTTTGTTCATATTCTTTCCTCAGTGCTATTTTTTGTTTCATCTTCCACTAATGGGAGTTCATTGCTCTCAAGTGGCAACAGAATTGGAAAAGCATAGTAAGCTTTTAAAAATTGTGCAGTCTTGCAGAAAGTTACACTTCTGTGTCCCTTTTAGGAGGCTTGGTTTGCAGGGTAGGCTACACCAGCCAATTACATGCACAGCCTGGCCAGTCTGCTGACTCACTATGAGTCCTGTCTGTTCTACATTTTTATGCTGATTAAATTATTCCCTTGTATTTGATTCATGATATAGCAAAATAAGGATTCAGGAAAATATGCCAATAAATTTTGCTATCAGTAACATTTCTAAAGTAACAATTGCATAATTATAGTAAGCTGATAGCACTATTTCCATTCTGTGTCTCTGTTTTACCTCACTTGGCCTCAGGTACTGTCGTAGAGGGTTCCATAGCTTCCTTGGGTCACTGCTTTCAGCATTTAACTACCAACATAATTATACCTATTTTCCTTATATCAAACATGCTTTTCCCTTTTAAGCTCATTTGATCTTGTCCTGTCCCCAGTGAACGTGGAAAATAATTCCTCACCAATGAAAGACTCCTTACATTGGCATAAGATGAAGTAATAAAACACAATGACTAACAGAGTCCACCTGATGCCCTCAGAGCTCTTTCCAGTGGAACTTCCCCTGCGGAAGATTTCATATATCTGGAGAAATACTGCTATTATTATCACAGGCTGAAATCACTCTAGCAATTACCTTGAGTGGAATTAGTCATGTTTCCTTGAGTGGAATTAGTCATCTTCTAGGGTTTTGAGGTTTTTTTACAATTTTCTTTTGCTCCCACGGAATACATGCTAATAAGATGTAGGTATGTATCTTATATAGAGATGTATAAAAAATATATGTAATAATTCCCAGCTGGCTAAAACTTATCAGTTTATTTTTATCACATCTTTGCGTATATAGGCTCTCTCACTAAAACAGGGAAAGAATGTATAATTCAACACATATATTCACATCTTAAAAATCTCAGGATTTTTGTAAGATATACATAAGAATCCTATTAAATCACTCAAGTCAATGCAGAATTTTCTCACACACATCCATTGTTAATCTTTGCTTTTCTTACATAATTTGCTCACGGCAAGTAAAATGGAAAATTCTTCTTATTATCCTTTCCTTAACAGTGTTTCATAAGTTGAAATACTGTCTTTATATTGAGGCCTTTTTGGGGGCTACCTATAAACAGAGGCCAGACAAAATTAAAAGAATAAAAAGTGGGTGTATCTGTTGAAGGACCTCCAGGTACATTTAGGGCAGACAAAGCCCACACAAGGGCTACACCCAAAAATGCATTGTAGGTCACAGGTTTTTACAATTTCATAAATTGGGGCTTTATCTTCCAATTGCAACTTCAGATAATGAAATCATTTCACCCCAAGTTTTCTTCCCCCCAACTCACTTTTTTTTACATCTCTCAGCACCTGAGACAGTAAGGTGTCCTTGATTCCCAGCCCTAGAAAGGAATTGCTTTGTCTGACCAAAAGTAGCTCATACTCTATATGGAGTTTAGAGTTATACACTAAAGATGTGCAGGATTGCAAATATATGAAAAATATGAAAGCTAAAATCCTAAGGCATCGATGCCTTCTTGAGCATCCTCTTTAAAAAATTCAGTTTCTTCAAGGTTTTCTAGTAGACATATTCCCTAAGCCTTCATTTAACATGTTTGTTTTTCTCTGTCCTTCTCTCCATTTTTTGCATCTCATTTAAGTGCAGCGTCCCCAGAATCTGAAATAGTCCTAAATTTGAAACATCACAAGAATCAAGTAAAATTTAAATTATCTCCTTGTGTTATTATATAAGTAATTTCTTTTAGGCCAAATCAGTTTGAGTTGCTTTTTTTTCTGCTACTGTGGGGCTTTACTGACTCATTCAATTAATGATCCATCACAACTGCCTCATCCTTTTGCATCATATAACTGCTTCACTTTTTATCTGCGCATTTTTTTCTTCTTTCTTTGCATGTTCCCTTATTGAATTTTGTATTTTTGTTTTTGAACTTTTTCTTCAATGTATCAAAATTATGTTTAAATCTTATACTATCCTACAGAGTGTTTATAAACTCTTATAGCTCATATAATCTAAAAATGCTTTTAGTGTACTTCAATCATTGTAGTCAATATTGTTTTTATCAGGTATCTAGAGCAGACAGATAATATGGTTTCTCTATATAATCTGGATAATAATTCTTTGAAAAAAAAACAACCTTTGAAGACAAGTAATCTTTAGGAATCTCAAAATGGGACTGACACTGAATAATAGAATTTCTGGTGTTATCAAAGTTGTTGGTGTAAGACTTCTGCGGAATTTATACCATCATAGTTACAGATTTCAGCTGATTTCTAGTTACATTAGCCCACAAGGAGAGCTGTAGTGTTAAACTATTGCCTATCAAAGCTAGGAGTTTTTTCACTTTCTAAAGCATTTACTTCTCTGTGCTGCTGAAGGAGTCATTATACTTGATGACTCTTCTATCTGATCTAGCACTGCAAAATCTAATAGTGCTGCAGGATTATAGAGATCTAGCCATGCACAAATCCTGCTTGATATCAAATTTTTAGGGAGTTCTGGGCTTTTGTTTTGTGTTTGTTTGTTGGGGTTTTTTTGGTTTTGTTTTTGTTTTGTTGTTGTTCAGGTTTTTTTTGTTGTTGTTGTTTCTTTTGGGGGGTTTTATTTTTATTTTATTTTCAGAGAGAGGTTATTTTACTTGTAAATGGAGCAGAGCTGATTTGTATATCATCAAGGGACAAGGGTGGACTACTGAGATGCATTTTCCTGGAGTTATTTTTCACAGAAAAACTGGTCTTCAAAGCTTTTAGAGATTTTGCTATTGCAGAATATAGATGAGTTTGGAAGGCAAAAGAGTAAAGTGTACTGAAAGTACGTTAGCTAATGCACGTGTGTGCTGAAATTGTGTCGAGCAAAGTCATGTTGTAGAAGGAGAGAAAATCTCCAAACCACAGGCAACGCAACCACTCAATGAATTACTGCAGGACATTAATATAACTTGGAATTCAAGAAGCAGTTCTTTCTCTTCTCAAGTAAATTTTCAATTTTTCAACTGCTAGTTTGCTCCTTTTTGCCTCATTTAAGCTGTTGCAGGTAAAAGATTCCCTCACATCTCTGGCCATGTGGAAGTTAGAAAGAGGAATCTGTTTTGAAGCTGCAGAAATGGTCTGAGAAACTCTAATGAACAAATTGCTTCTACCACTGAGTTTCATTTGGGTTTTTTAGCAGTAAAAAGATGAGGGAAGGGTGGAAACTAATTCCTTTTCAGCCCATTGCCCATTCTAAAGAAGCCTTATTACAATTGGAACAGGTGTCCTCAATTCAATTATACTAGAGATGTTAGAACAGTTGGACTAGGAAGCACAGACCATGACTCCACTGTAGAGAAAACATTGCAGAAAAGATATTTTTTAGTTTTTGCTTTAGTTTTGGTTAAGATCACACAGTTTTCTCGTCAAGCTGCTGCACTATTTTCTGTAGACTCAGGAATAAAAAGCTACTATCAATACAGTAATTTAAGTAAAAATGTAGATGCAATTTACCCAATATTTCAAACTAACAAAATGTTATATGATGTTTCTTGTTAGGTTACCAGATTGTCAACTGTTGTTAATTACTGAGACATGTCAGGGTATATTTTCTGGCACCCAGTGTCTCACTACATTGATTTTCTGTATGGAGTTGACTCATGGCCAGCACAAGGCAAGCAGAGCAATGGTACCTTGGTACAGATGTAGTGTAATTAGTGTCATTAGTAGTGTCATTCCAGGTTGGGCACTGAAGCAAGCTTCCTTGTTAAACTCTTCCGGTCACTATAACCATCAATAGTTGCAAATCACCCTAGTTAAGTATTTGGCAGTATTTTTTTTTTTCCCACAAAATGGGGACTGGGCAGTAATTCCAATGAATGAGCCCCTCTTGGCAAAATTAACCTTTAAAAGTTATATATAAATAGATAGACACAAGCAGTCTGTACAAAGTGGTCTTTGGAAAAGTGACAAAACCAGTATCACAGAAAGTATCTGTACACACACTTCACAGTCATTCATAGCAGTAACTGCCTGCACTGTATATGCTGTCTAGCAAATTTGTCCAGAATGTGTAGACATTGAAGACTAAGATGTAAACTAAAGATGGAATAGGAAAAAACTGGTTTGAGCACTTTTTTTTTCCTACCAAGTAACATATATTTAAAATTATTTGTCATGAGCAAATTTTAGATCATAGTAGGGTTCAAAACTGTAAAAATTCATTTTTTTTTCCCCAAGAATTCCAATATTTTCTTCACATGCTGCGCTTGTATGTATATGATTATGTTCCCCTCAGGCTTGAAATATGTAGTTAAATGAGCAGTAATTTTTAATTTAAAAGAAATTGCCTAAAACACTTTAAATTTTTAGAAGTGTTTGAGGTTTTACATGTAGGAAATTATATTGAAATTCTTATAAATGTTTTTCATATTCTTTGCACTCTCCTACGGGCCATACTTTCATGCTTGTCTTTCTTATTCCACTGGCTGTAGTAAGCTCATGCACAGATTTGGACAATCTTTACCTGGCATTCTGATGGCAAGCATGCTTAGCCCTCCATCAGACCAGTAAAGAACAGACCACCCTAGTGTAAACAACAACTTGTTATGAGACATGCTTGTAGTTCAGACTGTTCTGAAAATGCTTTCATAAATAGGCATAGGTGCTAACTTCTGGCCAGGTAAATTTTTTGTTGATACCAAAGTATTCTAGTGCAACACATTTCTCTTTTTGAAGTTTCAAAAAAGCCAAGTGATTGAAGTGAACATGACAAGACAAAATAGCAGTTGACTCACGTGTTATGAAACATTTGCCCCATATGGATCTGTATAAGCTGGTTAGTGTATTGTGGTAAAGATAATTCATTCTCATCCTCAAAGGATCAGCTGTATATTAATTTCTTTCATGGATTTGAAACAAAGAAACACTTCAAACTTTTAGAGTGTGAAAAACACAAGAATACTTTGTTCACATTGGAAAGATGTGTGTTTTCTCCCATGGTGAAGGTGTATTTATTATTATTGGAATCAGGCTGATAAATAGCTATATAAAACTCTAACATTGATGTTGCCAAGAGAAGTAACTTTCAGTTTCCCTTTTTTATTCCTTTATTTTTATTCTCTACAATTCTATGCATGCATGCTTAAGTCACTAGGATGTTGTATTTCTGAATCTCATTGAAATAAGTGCCTGCCACTGTAGAATGCTTCAAAACTGAAAGTGTATGAGAACAAACTCTTATAAGGAGGAAGACATGGAAGGAAACCTCATGATCAGAAAAAAAAACAATTTTCAGGAACTTGATCAATTCTACTCTGTTTTTATCATCAGTCATCTATTATTCTGTCTTGGACCATAAGCACATGAGTTCCTCAAAAGTTTGTCTCATTTACTGTCAGCAAAGCTTTTACTGAATTAGGGGAACTGAATTTTATGCTAGAAGGAATCCACTCTTGGTAAATCTGTTGTCAAAAGAACATCAAAGCCATTATATACAAAAAAGAGCAAGGTGGAGAGTAATGGAAGAATGGATTTGAAAATGAGGAAGGTCAGACTGCATTGCAAAAACATTTGGCCTTAGAAGTTAAGAGTGGACGTAATGTTAGTGTATTATTGACTGAAACAGAAAGATAAGAAGTTTTGTTTTCCTTTCTCATCACACAGGAACATGATGATGTTTTTCAATTAAATTACAGTATTTGGTCATTGAAGTTTTCTTGGTTAATTGGTGGTCTTTGAATCATTTGTGAATCATGTAAGTCTCAGAAACACACTGCTATGGAGCATCATTGAGAACAAAAATGAAGATGATTCAAAAGAGAAGTGAGGAATTGTATGAATATAAAAATATCTAGAAGAATAATCATAATTATCTCAACCTGGGAAGGTATATTTAATTTTGCATTTCAAAGTTTAAGGTGACTTTTTACAGAGGACAAGGAGTTCCCACTAAGGAACTTTCTTTATCATACTCTGATAGTTTTTGCTTATGGTCCTTCCTTCAGCTAATGTTGCATCCTAGATATGGGAATTTGCCAAATTTTGAATTTGGATATTATTTTCCCTGTGAAAATAAAAATAATATTTTCACTTCTCTTTTTCTATCTGAGAATCTCCCAAATCTTTGGAATTTGCAGCATTCCTGAGTGTTACTGAAAGTTCTAAAGGCATATTTGCATCCACATGTATCTATTAATAAGAGCTATATTGATATCTGTGGAGGCTTCCATTTTTGCATGCAAAAAGATAATATTAGAAACAAAATATTGATTAGACTGAAGTTTCTAAATCATAGCAATGAATTAATTTCTTTTCTGGATGTATCCCAGATATTGCCTTATCTGGACATGATGTGTTCTATAGATAAAAACTAGTGCATCTGGAACAATGGTGTTTGAATTTGTTTCATTTTGCTTCAGAATAAAAAGTCTGTTTTAATTTGCCATGTAACACAGCAGGGTATTTGAGGAATGGTCAGCTTTTTTTCTTTTCTAAAGAGCGCATTCATTTATTTTAAACTGAGTTTGAAAATTACTGATCCAACAGTTAATTACATTTGCAGCTAGGTAGATGACTGACATACCACAGTGTATTTAAATGTGTTTAGTGTATTTTAAGATGAATTTATTTGAATGGAATAATCACATAGTTTTCATTATCACTTTGCTTTTAAATCGTGCATCAAATTTTGCTAAGTTCAGCATGCCTTGAGCATGAGAAATTCAGTTTTCAATCATAGCTTAAAGGCATTAAGAACCCTCCTTTTTCTTTTGAAGTACTTCAAGGGCAATTGCAGCAAAGCAATGTCACTCAGGCTTGAAAATGTTTTTTATGAATACTAAAGCTTCACCTCAATGTCTTGTGAGAGAGAGCTCATGGCTGACCAGACAACCCTGTATTGTTTTTATCATGTAAGAGATCAGAATTTTAATTTGGTAGTCATTATATTGAGTGAATATTGAGAGAAAACTATTTTGATACCCTAGAGTCAAAGTTGCTTTTTAGGAGCTTCTTAAGCCAGTGTTTGACATGCCAGTAATGTAAATTCATGGAGGAATAGCAAGGTGTTCAAATATTTCCAGAGGTGCAGGTGATGCATTGCTATGATACTCAAATGAAAGAGTCCTGAAGTGAAGGCAGAAACCATGGGATTTACCTCACTTCATATTAGACTTGTGCAGTGTAGATATCAATGTCTGAGCCAAGCAGACACCACTGATCAGATTGCCTTTATAGTTAAGGGAGAGAAAGAGCTGCATTTATAGCTGGATGCTTTTGATGGAATTTGGATGTCTTTTTTAGGATAATTCTCACCTAAGTGTCTGTTTCTTTTCATTGATGACAAAGGAATACAAAAATGACTAGCTAGATGCAGAAATGTAGATAGCTGTGTCTGGTTAAATAAATGCCGCTACGAACACCATTAATAGCAGCAAGAGCAAATTGCTTTGCAGATCTATTTATGACTTTTTTTATAACAGTCCAGTGTTATTGAAAATGCACAATAAGAATGTTAAAGTGCATCCGTAGATTCTATTAAAAACTAAAATTGGGAGAGATTATTTCTCTAAAGGAATGTTTTGCTTTTAAAGAACAAAATTTCAAAAACTAAATCAGTGGTTGTCTGCTATGTAGTCTTTTACTGCCTGTTTGAAAAACTGCTCATGGATCAAAGGGGCTTCTTACATTCATCAACACAACAATGTTCTGATGTATAAAAGTAAGGAATAGCTCAGATGAGCCATAAAGAACAAATAAGCAGCATTATCAAAAGCTTGTCAGCAGTAGGTAAATCTGAAGGAGATCGTTTGCAGTTTGAAAAGAAAGCAGCACAAATCTTTCAAAGAGGTCAGACAAGAAGCTGTGAAATTCCATCCATGCTTATATATGTATAAACACGAAGTGACTTACACAAATTCCATTTAATGTTAATAGCATTAACATTTAATATTCAAACCATTTGAATTACACAGCTGTGTAATTCAAGCAATGCAGTAACATATAGATGCTATATTTTTTAATTGCAATGTGAGTTTAATTGCAATAACTATATTATCACAGTTCTTATTATATTGATCCTTCTTCTTCTCCTTCTGCAAGTACTTTATGCCTTCAGCTAGCCTCATTCTCACTGCCCTGTGTTCCTCTCCAACTTCTTTAAGAGGGTCTTACTGCTACTTCTGCTAGCATAACCAAATGGGTCTGCAGCACTGATTCCTACAGAGGCATTAACATTTGCTCTGGATTGCTCCTCATGGTGTGGTTCTTGGTGATGGTCCTGTGCAGGACCAGGAGCTGCACTTGATTATTCTTTTGGATCACTGGCAACTCAGCATATTCTGTGATTCTGTGATCATCTGATTTATTTCCAAACATCTTATTTCAGTGTTTTTATTGCTACTATTCATAATTTGCAAAGAGACCTTAACTGCCTTTTTTAAATTGATGTTGAGGTTAATTTCTTCAGTTAAGCATTTAGTCTGAAACATATAGTTTACCTCTTTGCCAATTTTGTGGAGATGTGAAATTGCTACCAGTTCTCTCAAAAGCTAAGTAATGCTGTCTCACTGCAAAAGTTTCCATCTTAGCTCTCATTTAAGATGCTGTAAATGCAATCACTTAATGTACTCTTTCTCAGACTTTAAGATGGGTAATTTTGACCTTTATAGAAGAAAAAAATGATTGCTCAATTGTAAACTTTGAGATTTAACTCATAGACAGTCTTTAATCCATGATGATACCCCCCTATCTCCCAAGCTTAATTAGCTCATTATGACTTTTCAGAAAGATCTTGACAAAGACCACCTGAAAATATTTCATTTCTGTTCTTCACTTTCCCCTTACACGAAGAAATGTAGCATTGAAATAAAACACTGTAACAGCGAAGAAAATATGTCAAATTCAAGGTTTACTTCATAGCCACTAGAAGTCATCCCCACCCTGGATTTTCCAGCTTTGGAGACTGATTTAATGTTGATTGTTTTTAAACCTAATTCATAGTTAGCTTTATTACAACTTAAGCCAAGTAGGTATCAATTGTTACGAGAAACTCCAACAGTAGATATAAAAATATGGTGAAATCAGTATCAATTGTTACAAGAAACTCCAACAGTAGATATAAAAATATGGTGAAATCAGTAGACTATGTTTACCAAAGTGGGATTTTTTTTTTCTTTTCAATTTTAGTTTCAAAAATATTATCAGAGCGTTCAGGTTTGTTGAGGTAGCCTGCTCCAGGATTTTTGTCTAAATGTTTTGAATTTTTTTTCCACAATGCATGTTTAAACAGTTCCTACATCTGTATATATAAAACCAGAATTGAGTTTGAACTTATATATAATAGAATACTTTAGAACTTTCTTTCAGGAAGAATTTCTGAAATAATGAAGAGTCTTCCTTATTGAAATATAGCAAGGCTTTGAAAGAATGAAATTCTTCTCAAAGGAGGATGGCTATATTTTGCAGTACTTGAAAGCAATATAAATTTCATACTTCTTCGCTGATTGACTTGAAAATAACCTAAAATCTGTTTACTTGAAAAGATGAACAGGAAGATTTTACTGGTGATGCCATATGGAACAATTACAGTGACAAACCTCAAAAGGGTAAAGCACTAAGATCTGTTTTGTACAGTCAGAGCAGTAAATTAATACCCCAAGGATTAACTCACCAAAGTCTGAAGTAATCAGTAGTGCAATAATTGTATCACAGACACAGAATTTGACTCAGCTAAGCTGCCTCTGTCCTTCTGCCACGTGGATTGCAAATGGAAATGCTGTCTGCTGAGGAGGACTTGGGACAGGTCTAACATTTGTGTTCCAAGAGACCACGTTGACACAGGTATCTGCTCATGATATCAGGACACAGTTTTATATGTTTATTTCTTGCTTTGGATCAGTCCTTTTGTAGACCTGTTGATGGAAAGCCACGCAAGTCTGTGAATGCTTGGTAACAGGTAATTACACAATGAGCCTGTTTGTCATGTAATAGTTTGCAATATAAACACTGGCATTTTTAACTACACATTCAGTGTTTCATGGCAATTTCAGGCAATGTTCCCAGTGAGTCTGAGGAAAGTAAGACAACTTTGATAACCCTGCAGATGCTATATATACTTTGCAGCAGAGCATTGTAATTCCTCACTTTCTCAGGAAGCTAAATGTGTTGAAAATCATTTTAACAAGGACAGTGTTTTGCTCTGCTAAATCCAAGACTAAAAATGAGTCTGTTTTAGTGAATGTGGCTAGTTATTTTTTCTTAATTTATTTGTAAAAATAGAAATGGTCTTTTTAAAGTCAGAATAATTTTAATCAAAGCTAAAAAAATGTTTTTAGCTAGTTAAAGAGATAGCTTTTTGAAATTTAACATGCTGTATAAAAATATATGTTTTATCAGGATATTTGATTTCAATTTTTAAAAGACTGAGCATCAGAGACTATTTTAGTATGAAAATAAACTTTTTGTATGCACAGAGAAATCTTGGACATGTACAAATAAATAGGAGACCTGAAGAGCCTGTACTCTTCAAATGATGCAGATGATTCACTTTATGTATTAAATGTACATTCTCATGCTGTGTATTGAAGTGATTGCAACCACTGTATTTAATTTTGCACCAACTAAACTGTACGGCTTTTAAAAGATATTTTTATTTATAGAGACCTTACTTTTGATAGTATATTAAATACAGTGAAATGAATACAGGAATTCTGTCTGCTTTGTGATAAAACTAAATTAATACCCAGAGGATTAACCTTCAGTGTGCAGTGTACTGACTACTATTTTAGAAATCACAATTAATTGCTTTTTAAATATGGTTCCACCAAAGACATTGCTCGTGATGGGGGCAGGGGAAGGAGAAGTGGGGGTTATAGGAGAGGAGAAAAGCACTTCTAGTCCAACATAAGTAAAATATTCAAACTCTGCATCTTTTTACCACTGTTATATCTGCTCTAATAATCTCATTTTAGTGCTGGGGTCTTTTTGATTGTTTATTTGTTGTTTTTATCCTCATTTTCTGAGAGGATTTAGTAGCTATTCTGTAACATTTATATTTTTCATCAGTGCTATGTAAACGAAAGCAAAACTCAAATTCTGGTCCCAACTGTATACACTCAAAGTAGCCTTTTGTAAAGCATCTCATCTACCATAAAAAACTACAGTGTTTCAAAATAACCCTTCTTTAATTTAAGGTTTTTTTTCTTTGTGAATTTTTATAGGAGGTGCTATCTTCTGCTGTGGTTATGAGCCTCCTGAAGTCAAGGACATGACAGTGGGTCAATGCCCTTGGTACATTTAAACAAGAAAGGACTATTGGCTTCAAAGAGTTTCCCTTGTAAACATATGGCATGCACTCTGAAGATAGGACTTCATTATACATAAAAGCTCTTCAGCAAATTGCAGAGCAACCTCATGAACTGTTTTGCAGTTCTAGAAAGTATTTTTTGATCTAGCATTGAGAAAGTGTCCTAAAATATATATAAAAACGGTTTTAGTGACAAAAGATTAACTGAACTTAAAAAACAAATTGAAAAACAGTCCAACCACCTCTAGACTTGCAGAGAAAAATATCATAATCATATGCCTTCAAATGTACTGCTTATCATGTCCAGCAAAAACAATTAAATTTCATATTCGCATTACTTAGAAAAGGGAATATTGCGAGATTCTTCATGTATTAGTGAAAAAGGCAAAGATGACTATTTCCACCAAGGAATATATTTATTGAGGGTCTGTATGTAACTTTGAAGCACCTTTTTGAAGCCCTGTTATATACAATCTGACCCATATCAAGTACTTGACTTCCAAGTGGATATATAATAAACTCAGGAAATAATTAAAATATATTTCCACATAGAAGATGAGAGGTTGAAAATACTTCATCATCTAAACTGCATCAGACTTCAGAAGAAAAAGAAATCCAATCTGTTAGTTACAGATCTTGCTCATACTGGCAAGACTTAAGACCATAAGCCTTAGGCTTGTGGTCTCAAATAAATCTGATGTCATTTCATCCTCCTATTGGCCTTTTCCCATCATAAAAAGATCTACCTGTATTTTAAAGCAACCACATTCTTTGATAATGATGACCTAAATGTAACATAGTCTATCAGTTGGTCTGTATTTTATTTAAGTATTTGTATGTATTTTTATGGAATAATTTTTCTTCTCTTCAGTACTCAAATCCAGAATAATTTTTGAGCTGTAGCTCCTGTTCTTTGAAAATTTTGAACTTTAGAAAAAACTTATTTCTACTTCTTGATGAAGTTCTTCAATAAGGAAAGGGTACTTTTGAAATTCAGGCTTGTTGTCTACATATAGTTCAGTATTTTAGATGATATTATGAGCATTTTTCTCTTTTTACAGGACATATTAGTTGTACTAAGATATATTGTGGAATCATTGTGGGCATGGTGTTTTGTTCTAATGCTGTAAAGCATCATATGAATTCTGACTCTCTCTCTCTATATAAATATATATATATATTAAAAAAATATATATATATAAAAATATATATGCATTATTTTTTCCTAGTTTAGTAAATCCCACTGACTTTGATACTTCTGGCAGACAATCAGACAATCCAGAGCCTTGCCTGGCCCCTCTGGGCACAGCCAGCCTGTGCCAGCCATGGAGCTGCTGGTGGCACTGATCTTTGCTCTCTTTTGCCTGCACAAAGTGACTATGCATGCACTGACTAGATAACTTTGCCCTGACTCTCCTTGGAAGTAATTTAAGAATGTATCTCAAAGGCAGTATATGCAGAAGATTTTGCATGTGTGCAAAGCCAAGCATGTGATTGCATTCTTTACTGGCTCGGCTCCAGAGCGCCTTTTGAAATGCAGGAAAGTTATGGGAATTAAAAATAGAGAGAAAATTACTTAATAAAGCTCACAATGCTGTGTAAGTATAAAGTGATGTGATTGTTTTCCCAAAGTACAGAATCAAAGTAGGAATTATCTTTCATTTTACCCCTTTCTCCTGAGAACTTTTTAAAAGGGGACAAAATCTACATATTGTAGTAGAAGATTTTCAGAATGATGTGGGTTTTTTTTAATCTCAAGGGTAGGATAAATATCATGTAGCAATACCTGAATAATTGAGAAAATCTTTGTGCAGTGAATTTTCTATACAATGCATGTAAATTTTTTGCAAATTGAACTAGGTACCTGGAGACTAAATTAATTTATATAATATGTACCCATTTTTCTCACATACACTTTTTGTGAATATTGCTGAGTCTTTTCAAAGCATGAGCTCATACTGACTTTAAAACCAAATGCCTTCTACTTAATACTTTTCTATGTAGATGAAAATTGTCAAAATGCAAATAGAGACACTTGCATGACAATAACTCAGGAAACCTTTCGAAATGGCTTTACCTTAGTCCATTCCATCCCATTCATATAGATTCTCTAGAATAGTCCAGATTTCTTGCTAATCACTATGTAGAGCTTCTCACAGAAAAATAGAACCTACAAACACAGATTTGCCAGAGTAGTGATGGAGAGACAGACAGGGAACTAATGTGCCATCACTTCTGTGAGTATAATTTGGTTTTTTCCTTGTTTTTCAAACTTACCTCACCTGATGGATACTTGCATTTGCATTAATTAATTTTTGATTAACTGACATGCATCAAGAATTTGTGAAAAAATAGTAACCTTCATTAAAACCAAAATGAGAATGCTAAGAAATGTTATCACAGAGGGTGACCACTTTTAAAACAGGATAAAAAGAAAGAAAGGAATGAAAACATAGCAGAGGGTTCAAACCAATAAGGTGATTATCTTCTAAACCCTTTATAGTTTCACTGGACACACAAAATCACTAAAAATCAATAATATTCCAAAAGAAACTAGGTGATAATTACACATTATATTGGATAATTCTACTGAATCACAAGTTTATTTCTGTGTATTACCTTGAAATTTTATGAAGGTTGAAAATTGCAGTGCTCAGGAATAAGGAAGTTGAACACAAAAGATCTTCTAGGGAAAAAATTATCATATAATTAATTACTACCATAATACTTAGCAGAAAGGGATCCTATAAACCTCTTTGATTAAAGTAACATTCAAGAAATAGTCTTCATATGTTTCTTCTCTCTGTAATCAATACCCCAAATCTCTTTATATGTACACATCCCTACTGCTGGATGGCTGTTACAGAGCACCCCAAAACCCCCAGAACGTTACAGTTCAAATGAAAGAGGATTTTGTAACTTAAAAAAAAAAAAAGGTACAGCTTAAATATTTATGCTAGATTTGGTCCTTAGGTCCTTAGACATGGAAAAACTGAGTATTTGGAATGGTTTGTGATGAAAGTGCATATTGATAAGGGTTTGAACAAGAGATGTCACAGCTTGGAACTGTGTCAATAAAAAAAAAAAAACCAGAATTTCCTACTTGAAAGATTTTACATCACATTGCTTATGAAGTTCAAATGAAACCCTACCATACATGAAACCCTACCATACTGAAATGATTTGTGGGACCTATTGAGGACATACAAAGTGTAAATGAATTATAGCCTGTACATTTGGCTTTCAGATGTAAGCTGATGAGAGCTCTCAAAGCTATTCTAAAAGTTTTCTGAAAGAGCTGTGTCATTTGAAGTAAGTAATTAGGGCACTTAACCACTATAGATGAGATAATGGGGTTTTTTTTTCTGTGAAGCATAAAAATTTGGTGCAATGGATAAAAATAAAAGTGCTTCAGCGCTGCAGTGATGGAAATGGCTACAGTATACTATAGATACACTTCAGCTTGCTCTGATGTCACCTATTTCAGGTGTTACAGCCAACCTCCAAGGCCAGGACTGCAGCTTAAGCTCTAGAACCCACAGATAAATTTGCCCGCCAACAGCTCAGTCACTTCAGGACTTCCTTACGCCAATGCAGTGCAAAAGGAGAGGCTGATGCTGAATCTGCATTCTCTTGGGAGTCTCACAGGCATCACCAGGCTGCTCTTGGTGCTCATTCCTCTCTTGGACCTGACATCCAGCCAGCGCTGAGTTACTGAGCTCAGTTCTTTAGGACACACACACTTTCCCAAGAGCTAGAACAAAGGAATTTTTAATGTTCTGTAGGTGCTTCCATACAAATGTTCCCAAAATATCAAGCAGGTATTTCTGTAGTCATTTGGTTTTCAAAATTTCAGCTAAATGCCTGGTTAAGAATCTTAATGTTTCCAGGCAACAAAGGAACTGATCAGGATCTCTAATTTTGTTTTCATGTGTTAGAATGTGAAAGTGAAGTTTTATGATTTCTACGTTTTACATTAAACTTCATTTCCATAAAACCACAGTGATGCTGGGTGGGGTTTTTTATGTTACATGAGAAAGGAAAAGATTTTAGCAATTCTCAGTAAATTTCTAGTTTGTTTAAGAGAAAATTCAATGCTTCTCAAATGTAAAATGTATGTGGATAATCTAAAGAGACTGAAAAACACTCTTTATCATAAAAATAAGTCTCAAAAGTGTGTTGTAGTATAGTGACTATCTTCAGAGAAAATGTAGGTGTTAGTAATTACTGCTTTTGCTATTTTTCTATGTGAGCTTGAATGAGGAAATATTCCAATACTTCCTTATCTTCTTGTGAATTTCTTTGTGTTGCACACCCCATATCAGTATCTGAGTAGTCAATCTATTATATTTCCTACAACAAAAGAAAAATTTTTAAAATCTATGACCAGTAAACAAAAGCAAACAGGATGAGTTGACACAAAGTCTCTTTTGATTTTCTTGATAAAGTAATTCCCCACTGCAGCAGAATGCTTTGCAATCAAAATTTTCCAAGCTATCTGTATTTTGAAGCTACTCCATCAGAATACTCCATAGTTAATTTGTAGTATCTCATATGTAATATCTCATGTACCCTGTGTAATGTTGCCAACCTTTAAAGCAGACTGTACATGCCTTTTAAAGCTAATGTCAGGGGATATGCTTTAGAATATCTATCATTATCTCTTTTTTTTTGTCACTAAGAGCTATTAATCTCAATGAAAAATGTTTTTTGAAAACAAACAGTACCCTTTTTCTCTCCATTGTGCAGCTGCAATTATTGCCACAATTTTTCCTGATTTGCGCAAATATTAACTTAGGAAATAATTAAAACCTGTAGTAAATTAACTCAGTTGGTCAGAGTATGCTGCTAACAACATCAAGATTGTGGATTCAATCCCTGTACAAGTAATTTACTTAAGAGCTGGACTTGATGATACTTGTGGGTCCCTTCCAATTCAGAATATTCTGTGAATCTGTGAAATAAAAGGAAGGTGAAGGACAGTTCTGCTCCCTCGAAGAGCACATTGAGGTTTAAGAATACAAAGGTGTCAAAGAACCACTGGAAGGACAGCAGCATTTTTACCTTGTAAATGAATGTATGATCTCCATGAAATATGAAGCTGAAACTAATTTGGATATGGCAGACTCTGAGAGCTGCAAACAAAATTTACTACCTAGCGCTAGTAATTGTAGAGGCTCTACTAAAACTTTATAACCTTCTTTTAAAGCTGAATAAAGACACTTTACATTCTCCTTATTTATTAGATATTTGCATCAGTACAAGGTGAGTAGTTCAGTACTTTGAAGGGGGATATGTAGGTGATTCAATAATTAATGGCTCTGAATGATAGAACTACTATAGCAACCTTCTGAAATGTCAGTATGCAGTGTGAAGCTATTAGTCAAAGGTCCTCTTTTTCACAGAGAGGTTAAATAATTATTACTCAGAACAGAGTACAAATCTAAACATTTAGAGACAGTCAAGAATTCTTGAAGACTTTTCTCTTGGTACATTTTAGATAAATTTATATTTGCAGTGTAGCAACTCTTTATCTTTACTCCAGACAGTGAGTGGGTGAGGTGTGAATCATGATGTCTCTTGTTTGTAATGCCATACCGAAACCAAAGAGAGTTGCTGACCATGAATTCTCCATTTCCACTTGGATTATTAACTAGGACTTGGCAGACTTAGTTATGATCTCATACTTTCCACTTATCCATGGCTAGGCATGACAAAGCAAAGTCAATTCTAATGCCCATATGCTAGATACAGTTTTAAAGTGCATATTTAGTTTTGAAAGGATCATAAACCAGAATATTC